>NW_026706956.1:0-17500 GCF_024137745.1 Phymastichus coffea | reverse complement strand
ATAAAACGGCCAGGCTGACAAGCTATGGGCGATGGGCTATAAATCTGACACCTTTTCGTATATATACTCTGATTGTTTTTTTCCCGGGCGCGAACTATCTGTGCTTGCATCGCGAGAGATCGACAACACTCGATCGGACACTCGGCTGTCCATCTAATTCGCGAGCCACGCCTGCGTCCGGCTTTTGTTTTGCAAATTTTTTTCTAAGAGGACAAAAAGAACAGAGGAAAAATCAAATTGCGCACGCGAGTGGATTGTATTACGTTTCTAAGTTTCATTTCTTTTCTTTTTAGTAAACAAAAAGTTGTACAATTTCCCAGAGTGTTCGATGTTGTTTGAATGAGAAAAGCTTAAGAGTAGTAAAGTTAGTGTTTCTAGTAATACTTTATTAATTTAATCTAATTTCTCTGAATAATATTTAAACGGAAGTAAATTAACTTTCATGGGAAAATAAATTTGTATATCATGAAGGTGTATTTATTTGGTTCTCTGGATAGGAAGTTTTTATATAAAATTTTTAAAAGATTACAACAAAACATTATTATTGACATACTCTCCGTATACCCTTCTAGACTGCTCAACTCACCATTGTAACGTGGAAGAAGATATCTCCCTTTCTATTTACTATTCCCATTACGTTTTACGCATCCTCTCTTGAACTATCGAGTCACATCAGTATGGGAACCCTGATCGAGCTCTATTCACGAGTTACTGTGTCTTTTTTATGACAAATTACACTTTATACATGTGGCAATTATTCGAGTATAAATTTCAGTTTAGATACTATCGACTTTTAACATTTATTAAGAGCAGTAAGCTTTTAAAGTAAAATGTAGCTATAACGACATCTATCGAATAAATTCGGATTTTTAAAAAAATACGCTCCAAGTCATTTTATCTTATTTTTAAAAAACTGATAAATTGAACTCTTACTAGGAAAAAAAACAATTAAAACAATAAGTTGTCTTTGCTACATCTGGGCATAAACATATATATTTCGCATTCGTTCATTCACATATAGCAACAATCGTCTATCCATGGCAAACGTCGGGCAGCAAAACCATCCATCAGTGAGTGTAGGTGTGCGTGGGTGCGAATCCGAGGGGAGCGTCGTCGTTCGCTTGGTGGCGAATGCATTTTGTATGAGGGAGTGACCTAAACTAGCGCAGCTGGCGCGGCACGGTGGTCATCGGTTTTTCTCTCTCACTTGTCCAGCCGGCCGTTCTATTTTATCAAGCGTCCGCTCGAATTTTCGCTTGGCGGATAGAATCGTACCGTTCCTCCCTTGGAGGTAGGATTACACGCGCACGCACACACGTGCGAGAATATTTGATGTACGTGCTCTTTGTGTGCACACGAGTTCGTCCGTGCGTTTTTTTTTTCTTCCAAATAAGTCGCCTGACTTTTAATGTATATGCAGGCCGCGATGATACGATTTAAATTTGAAATTTGAACGTTAGTCGAGACTGCTGCTTCACTCGCGGAGTATTTGTTAGAAAACGACATGCACTTTGAAACACGTTACGCATTTCATTTGTACAGAATTACGCACAAACCGTCAATAATTTTCAAATTCTCCCGTGGGGCATCGACATTATCTACCGCATATCGATTTCTATTGAAAGCCTGGAGGTAGAGAGAGAGAGAGAAAAAGCAAGCAAGCGAGAAGAGAACACAGGCGAAAGCGAAAATATCGACAGCCAAGCCTTTTGCGAAAGATCCGCGCACACGTGCACACACGGCTTTTATCGCAGAGCAGCCGTTACATCCGGCGAGACTATAGACGCTGTAGCGAGTGAGTGAGTGAGAGAAGAGAGCGTAGGATCGATCGGCGACGCGCCATAGTGTCACACAGCTGCTGCCAGTTGTTGTCTCATTGACGATCGCTCTCGACTCCGCGTAGTCGTATCTATGAATGCCATTCGCAATGCATGCCTCCTCTCGTTTGGCTCACGATCATTGTCTGCTTCATGCCAAGATATTCCTTGATGCTCTCTCTTCGATTATAAATTCATTCATTCATCGTTGCTAAAAATGCGTATAAAACATCTTTTAAAACAACCTGACTCTCGCGTATTCGTTGAGAATCTGTTACTTACAGTGCACGAACGAACTGACTGTACCCCACGGAAGAATTGCAATAAATCACTGATTAAGTTCAATTTGCAAATGTCGATCGACGAATTGCGTGGGGAGAGAAAAAAAAAAGTTTTTCACGCGAACAATTGCCAAAGCAAAAAGAAAAAAATGATATCGCGTGGAAGCGAATGAGAAATTCGAAGCAAGCAGCGAAAATTCATCCACTGAAAGAGCGCGAAAGAAGAAGAAGAGAAAAAAAGATAAGGAAAGAAGAGGCAGCACGGCAAGACCGCCTGTACGCCGACGACGAGTCGCTTGCATGACGAAACGCGAAATTCTCTCTCTCTCTCTCTCTCTCTCTCTCTCTCTCTCTCTCTCTCTCTCTCTCTTACTCTGGCTCGCGAGGTATGAGCAACGAGGCGTAAATTTCACGTCCTCTCGTCGTATAATCCCAACGTATATGAGCGCGAGCGCGCGTGTGAGCGCAAGCTCGCGGAGCAAAGGATTTAATTTAATATGAAAATTTTAGCGCGGAGGCGCCTGGCAAAAATGCTGAAATTAACACATTTCCTTTGCCAAGCTTTTTTTTTTCGCAACGACGGATTCCTCTCTCCCATTGTCGCGTTATCTCCGCGACCGTGTTTCTCTCACTCTTCTTTTTCGCGAATGCATACAATACTTATTTTTTTTTCCTCGCAAAAATATGTATAACTTTCTAACTGATAACATTCTCCGCAGCGGCGAGTGTAATGTGTTTACCTTTTATGTGTCAGCGACAGGATGTTCAACGACGGGGAAGAGGATGAATGTGGTCACGGAATATAATGCGACGTGTACGCGTGCAACGCTGCTATAAGAATGTGCCCTCGTTATATTGCGCGATACTCTCCCTGCTACGCGTGTATATAAAACCCTTTTTTGCGCGCAACTATCGCTATATTGTGCTTCGTCTGATTATTCGCAACAGAAATGGCTTCTGCTGCTGCTTGATAACCCAAAAGTCATGATTAAAATTAGAGTCTTATTTGTTTTCATTTAAATATGTAAGCAGTTAATAATATTACAAGTAGAATGAAATATTTGATATTGGTTATCTATAAACTGCACGAGAAAGTACTTATTGCTCTTTATGAAAAAAACGTATTAATATGATGGCGGAAGAAACGGATATGAAAAAATGCACGATCATTTGTTAAACATTAAAGATCAATATGAAAAATAAATGACTAACTTGATAAGTACGAGCACCTATGAGAACTTGACGTCCTTCTACGAATTATACTCTTCCTTTATAATTATCATCAATGAGAATCCGAAATACCACACTACTGTTAAAGAATAGAAACAATATTTTTTTTGCAGATAAATATTTCAGATGGCAATCACATACTGAACATAAGGTTAATGAAATGAAAAAAAATATTGCACCCTCTCTCTCTTTCTCTCAGTCGCATAAATACAGTGTCAGCTTTCGCGCGCCATGAATTGGCAATCAAAAGCGGATGGCACGGAGCTTTTAACAGCCTGCTTGAGTTTTGCCACTCGTCATTTCGCTCTCGCCTCGATAATTACCCATGAAAACACAAACGATCTGCCAGCGGCCACGCGTCCCTTTTTCTTTCAGTTTCGAGCGAGCAGCAGCACGCGCGTTGGATCGCGCGCGCCGACGTGCGCCTCGAGGCCACAATGAAGTTGCTCGATCGAGTAACTCTTGCGCCGTCCCATTATTTAGAAAAATGTCCGTTGGCGCGCCGGTGGTACGAGCGAAAAATCGGCGATTATTCGAACATGCGCCACGTAGGCGCGCGTTGGCGTCGCGTCTCGCGTCGGCGTCGTCACTGGACACGTCATATCGAGTGGCCCTTTCCCCGAGCGCCCAGTAGAATAACAGGTACACTCTGTTCGCCAACGGCGCGCACCATACGTCGGATCGATTGCACGCCTCTCTCGGCGAGGGATCGAGAGCGGACCCAACGCCATTTCCGCGCCGTCCGATCCGATCAACCAACGCGACTCTCTCGCTCTCTTCTCGTCTTGGCACGCTGACCTCGGCGTAATTCTTCTTATTTTCGAATGCAGATGCATCCGATCGACATGACGGAGGGGTCCCGTGGCCGCATGGCTCGGACGTGCGGTCGGATCCTATTTCGGCGTGCACGCGACACGCCGGATTGCAATTGCCTGACGCCGACGAAAGCAGCTCTCGCGGTCGGCGGCCATTTGGTCTCTAATCCCACCGCGACGGATATGCTAATGCGCTGCGTCGATTGCCGAAAACGAGCTGCGCGATTTCGCCGCGAGTCCGCGATTTATTTTCGAAAAGACAGGAGCGGCTTCGTACAACTCGTTAAGACCCGTCGATAAATCGCGAAGAGCGCGACGCGCGAGAAGAGGCGTTAATTGGCCTCTCGATCATCTTCTCTTGCTTCGATTCCCCGGCGATTTTCCCGGGGAGACTCCGCGCGCGCGCGAGCTTGGAGTAACGCAGCGTGGAAGATCGAGAGAGACGATAATCGCGAGGCTGCTGCCGCGCGATGCATATATGTGTCGTAGAATGTGCAAAGGGAGTATGTGACGGAGACGCTGAAATGAGAGAAGTTGACTGTTCTTTAATGGAATTTCTATCGGGATGATATATTCAAGATTGTCCTGTAGCAATATGCATTGAAAATATCAGTGATAATTTTGCAGTTTTTAAGCTTTCGTTTTTCACGTCGGCATGCAAAACATGCAAAGAGCAGAATGGCACAAGACATTTATAATAATTTTTACGACGATCTGCCCAAGTAACATCTGTATATTAATTTGACTTGGGTAAAAATACCTTCGAATGACTTCTTAGAGCGAACGATTCCTCAGGCGAATACTCGAATGAACGTCGATCGTTTGATACTGTCATAAAAAATAGTACTCAACGAATACATCTACGAGAATACCGAGCACTTTGCAAAGTAAAAAAATTCTTCGGAAGCTGGAAATCCAGAAGGATGGTATAAACTCATCCCGTCGTATCAATCCTCTGCGGTTGCTGTGAAGCAGAGCAGCGCCGGCAGAATGAAAAGATCCCCGTTCGAGGCATAAATTCGACCGGGAAAAGTTTTGCGTCGCTAATAAATACAAATCATACGTGCCAACTGCGGACAAGTCGGATAAGGATATAAAACTCTGCCCGGCGGTAATCTCGAAGGATAAAAAAGAATTTTCAAGCGATCGCACGTCTCCTTTTAGCATGGAAATGGAGCAGCGAGGCTACGCGACTGCGATCTTCAAGAAAGACATCGTAACAACCAAATTGTTCAGTTTTTTTTTTTTTTTTTTTTTTTTTTGCGGAACGATACATTTCTCGCGGCTGAAAATTGAAATAGCACGCGCGCGTAGACGATCCTGTACAGCGCGAGAGTAGTGGAGAGGCCGCAGGTGGTTGTGGAAGAGCAGAGCGAAGCTACCGTGTAAGCTCGCGGGAGTAAAGGCGACGAGCGAGGAGGTCGAATGAAAATAGAGGCTCTGGGATATTCTCGCGTGTGCGCGCGCGAGAGAGAGAGAGAGAGAGAGAGAGAGGCGGCGCCGTCGCCCGCGGAATTGGGACTTTTTATTTCGAGTTTATGGCTGATGTTGCCATTGTACGTCTTGAAATATCAAATGAAAGTGCAACTTTTTCCAGCGCCCACTGGAGAGGATGAGAGATACATCTAACTCTGTGAAGGGACTTTTTTACGCGTCTACTGAATTGAATAGAGTCACTATTTGCGAAATGAAAAAGACGTATGCATATGTATGTGCGTCTCCCTTTCTCGTCCCGTCCGATAAACTATTAATCTCACCTATTACATCGTATAATCTTCGAGTGCATAATGACTCAACGGCTAGAGTTATGCGCGAGTTTTGCTAGACTTTGCTCATGGAGCTTGATGTCTCTTTTTTTTCGATCGCGCGAGTAAGCAATACGCTTATTTCAATGAATACGAAGCGTAATAAAGTTTTTATTAAAACAATTAGTCACAGCTTTGCTAGCCATGCGCAATGTATAGAACGCGAATAAAAACCACGCTATCTTCCATCGGCGAATGCTTGCATATTTCAATACGACAATCGCATTGCGCGGATTTCTCGCGTTCCGACGTATAATTCAAGGCGAGAGACAAAAAAAATCAGCAGCCAGCGGTAGAGTGCGATAAAAAAAAACAGCTGAGGTGGTATATCAGAGGCCATCGAAAGCCGATTCGAGCATTCGATTTTGCGGCGAGCATTAGCATAAGCCGAGCGATAAACAAAACGCAATGCGCGGCGCGGTCCTAAATCATAGAGGCCGCGCGATAAAAATGCAGACGGTCGTTGGCGCGTGCGACAAAGGGTGACGCTCCGGGAGGGAGAGAGTCGCTGCCTCGGCCGTCTCGCCGCCTAACGACAACGAGTGTGTCGCGCGTTCCTTTTGCTCGGCTTGCACAAAATCCTTCGCGCGAGCGCGCATCGAGCTAATTAGAGGCTGTTCGCATTCCGACAGGTTGGGTTAATTTAGCCGAAGCTTGTCAACACACTCGCGCGAGGAGGCGGGCATACGCGCACCTCCCGCTGGAGATTTCGCAAGAGGATGCTAATTGCACGGCGAGCGTACAACGCTGCGCGTTTTCCCGCGCGGCGCCATTTGCTCGAGAAGTGCGCTTCGTATCAGCCGATACTCTCGTCGCGAGGCAATGGTGCCTCGTTGTCTCATTCGACCCTTTTTCTCTACACTCGCGTGATGAAAGAGTCGGCCGTACTTCGAGGACAATGCCACGTAATAATTTTTTTTATTGAATTTCATAATGCAATTACTCGGGGTAATTAAGAGTTGCGAGATGGAGTGAAAAAAGAGAATCTATTTTTTAATTGTTACTAGTTCATTTGACGACCATAAAATGACGAAACTTTGCTGAAGTTTGGCTTAACCGCGAGTGAGAGAGAGAGAGAGAGAGAGAGAGAGTCTCTGCAGACTGGCTGAGCCCATAAAAACCTTAAGTTAATTATAACCACCCTAAAGTCGTTTATTAGAACTAACAAGGTGAAGCATCGTAAATGACAATTTCTCGAGAGAAAACACTTATTTCATCGTGGCATGTTGTTGGTTGAATACTTGATGTGCGTTGCGAAAGTCATGCCAATATTCAATTGAATTTGTTTGCGTTATGATTAAATCTCTGTCGTAAATTAGGGATTTTTTTCATATTCTCGATTTACTTATCTTCTTAGGTTCAGAAAAACGTACATTCCAAAGTCTTTTACCAAGCAAATTATTTACGATGGAAACGTATGGAACGCGCAGGTACTTTTAATTCTGGAAAGAAAAAAACTTGACTACTGGCAAAAATCTTAATTTTGATAACATGTAACAATACTAGAGTGATAAAGTATAGTTCATGCCAGTCGTATGCGTAGAAGAACTGTATTATAATTTTTCAATGAGGCTTTTGCCAACCGCAAGTCATCGTATCCATCTGAACAACGCATCCTTATATATCTCTTGAAAAAGAATGAAAAGGCACTGAAGCGATTTGCACCAAAGCAATCTGTTCGTGATGGCATCGCCGTGGCGTCAATTAAAACCCAACGGAAAAACAATCTTGCAGTAACAGCAGCTCGGCCAATCTTTGCAGTCCTCGGCGATACATCCTCTCGCGTAACCAATCTCACCGCGAACTAAGCCGAGCGATGATCTCCCTTAGAAGGTATATATCTCTCGCGAGAGAGAACTCGCAGCTGCAGCCAGCAGCGGCGGCATTCCGATCGATTGCGAAGGTGCGATGACATCATCATCGTCGTAGTCGTAGTCGTCGTCGTCGTCGTCGTCGCCGGCTGCAACACCGCTGCGACATCAATTGAATTCGATAAACTTCCAATTTTATTTGCCGCGCAAACGGAGTTGGCGCGGGACGCCGTCTTTCGCGACTCCCACGCCCGCGAATCAATGCTCCCTTCCGTCATAATCGCCAATTAGACTGCGTGCATATGTGAGCGCACACGTAAACGCACGTGACTCACATCTCTCGTGGGACATCTCGCGAGCGAGCGTTCACTCGCTGCGCGTACGTCGACGCGCATATTTTTCCACGCCGCGAACTTGCGTAAGCATCGGGAAAATCAAGAAAAACAATCCGTGAATCATGCGCGCGACGATAGGCAAGAAGAGAATCGTCGTAGAGGTGCGCGCTGAGTCACGTGAGCGCAATCGGAATCGTTCTAGTTTCTTCTATGCGCGTATAATTGCCGACGTAGAAGATTTGGCGAACAAAGGAAGCAAAAAAAAAAGAAAGATGGCACAAGAATTACCGTTGGAATAAAGGGCTCTTTTCCGAGGCTCCCCGTCCTCCCGTAATTGGAGTAATTATCCGTCGAAGCGTGCGCGCGAATTTACTCGATTACATCGAGAAGAAAAAAGGAAGACGAAAGAGAGAGAGAGAGAATTGGCGAAGCGGAAAATATGCAGCTGATTACCGGTAAGTAAAAAAAATCGAAAAAGCTCTCTCAATTAAAAGCTATGTGCGGGATGTAGGTACCTTATGGAAATGGGGAAAAGGCGACTGACCGTTCTCGAATTTGAATTTCTAATTGAACGCGCGCTCTCGCAGGATTCAATTAAGCCGAGAGAGAGAGAGAGAGAGAGAGAGAGAGAGAGACTTTCTCGTTTGCATCCTTCCGATATGCGCTTTGAGAACTCGCCGCTCGACGTGTAACCGATTTTTTTTCCCCGCCGAGGAAGGCAAGCTGTAAATTTGGAAATTAACGGTCATTTAAGCGATCAAATTGAAACGGAAACTTGCGTACGAACTTATTTTTACTATCGTTTTCGCATTGTCAGATGTATGCCGAGACAACGAAACAATCTTTTGCATGTCGCGAGCGCGTTGTTGCGTAACTTAATTCTCGCGAGGCATTCCAGACATTCTTATATTGTTCTGTGTTTTTTTTCCCGTCAAGTTGTGCTTTGTCTTTGTGCGCGGCCTCCTCTCACGTGTAGTGGAAAAAAAATGGCACATTTCTGCGCACATGAAACTTTCGGCATACATTTTTATTTGCGCTGCAATTGTGAATTCTTGATTTCCTTTTTTTTATCAATTTTTTATGCATCTTGGTACGATGTTACTCAACTGCAGACAATTCCAGGGTAAAAAGAAGATTTTTTGCCGTTTAACGGATCGAAAGCAAAATTTTTATTTGCAAAATGAAATACAGTCAGTTACGCCAAAGCTCAACTCTAACTCAATAAATAAAAAGAATACAAAACTACTATGACACATCGTCCTGTCATAAAAATGATAATCCTGTTATCAGTAGTGCTTGGTCATGAGAGAATTCACGAGCGTGTTGGTGCTTCAACAAGGCAAAGATCGTGAAACGGAAACAGATGGGTAGAGACAAAAGAGAGCCTAAAAATATCGATTTCAAGCGAGACACCCAGTATACGCTTCATGAGAGTACACACGCAGCTCTCGACGTACGCGCGCACGCAGCTGTACTGGCACATAGTTTATAGTACGAGTTCCGTTCGTTAAGGCAGTCATTGAGCCAATGAAAGGTCGAGGTCCTCAAAGAGCGACAACCCCCTTGAGTCACTTAACAGCCCGACACGAGTCTCATGATAATAGTGAACTACGAGATAAAACATTTCTCTTTCTCGTCGTCGGATGTATATTTCTTTTTCATTGATTGTCGCGCGCGCAATTTTTCCGCCTCAACCTCGTAAGAATACAAAAACACAACTGCATGACCAATTATATCGATCGCGTGTGCGTAAAAACTGTCATGTTCCCACAGGTCAACTGAAAAATTTAAAGCAGCGACATCGTAGTAATTGACGTTTCGCTTTCTCGCTCTCTGAGAACTGATCCAGTTTGGAGCTGCAAAAAAAAAAAAAAAAAATGAGAGGAAAAAAATGATCAATAATAAAGCGACGGTGCTGCGAGAGAAGGAAACTTCCAAATTTCGTTTCATTAGACGCGTATTCATTAAGCCGCATAGCTATCGCGTGGTTTGTCGCCGTGCAGATGGTCGTTATATATATATATATATATCTCTCGATTTATATATATATATGTATATATATATAACTAACGCGTTAGAGCACCGAGCGCTAATGGCTATAATTGCGAATGAAAGGTCTAGCGATCGTGGGAAATGTCTTCATTTAAATAATTAATTTTTTTTATTCTCATAGCCGGTGCATTTTGTTGTTGTTAGATCTGTGGGATGAAGTTCCGCGAGTGTTGCGATGGAACTGTTAAGTTTACGTCCTCATTGAAGTCAGTCTTGTTGTAACTTTTTTAAATTTCTAAAAAATGCAGTGAAATGTGTTATTGAAAAGGAGGGTCAGGAGAGAATACTTTTTTATGGTTAACAAAGTCTTTAATGAGAATGCATCGCCACCTGGCAAACAGCTATGGTAGATGTCACAACATTTTTTAGTAATACCATCGAGGACTAATGCTATGTTATATAAAAAAAAGCCCTCAACTTAGATAGTTACCATAAATGAAATCCACACAAATATTCGTTTTCTTAAAATTAAATACGTAAACTAAATTGGAAGGAATCCATATTTTCCATTCGGAATTCCTTAGACTAAAACGAAGCAGCAGTGTAATGCAGCTCGTCAAGCTCTTTAAAACGCAGAGCAGAAAGCAGAAGGCAACGGCAGCAGCAGTATCCCACTTGTTATTCGAAGTGAAGTGCGCCGTCTGAGACAGTGCGCAGACCACAAAAATTCATGCGGCGAGGCCTATGCGCCGTTATAGCATCGGCGCATACTATAAGTAATTGAACAACGATTCCTCGCATACTTGAGACTGCTCCGCTAAAAATATCATCGGCTCGTTTCGTAACTAAAGTATATGATGCCCAAGTTACGATTATTACTGCTCCTCGTTGCCCGGGGAATGAGGTAATTGCGAGCACCAAGTACCAGCGTAAAGTCAGGAATTCGTTTACCGAATTGAATATTCGATGTGTCTTACGATGAATTGTAAACACGCCGAGAGGCAAATTACATTGTTTATCTGTCGAAAATTGAAAGAAAAGCAAGAATGATCAGTGATCTAAGAATGCCGAGGTTAATTACGCCAAGCGGTCAGTTTAAGTGGCAAGACGCGACGTCAGGAATTGGAATAACTTGCATTTTAAGCCTCCGCCGTCGTCGTGGTCCGGCGCCCACACACACACACACACACACGCGCGCGCGCACAAACACACAGCAAGTGCTCGCCGTCAGCTTAATTCCCTCCTCTTATGTGTGCATGCCACTTCGTTACGTCTTGTTGGGTATTTCGAGATCTTCGTGCGTACGCGACGATGCGAGTGGAAGTTTTGCAAAGGGCAGAGGCGTTGAGTGCAATTGTAAAACAGCTTATGCTTCGGTTTAGCCTGAGCTTTGTTGCTTCAAAAAGATAAATGTCACGTGTGTTAGGATGCGACACAAAAATTAATTGCAAAAAAGGAAGATGGCAGGCAGAACTAAGAATTGGCCGATACGAGCACACGTCACCAGACTTATCTTCTCAATACTGACAATTTGCAGCGTTCTTATCCATAAAGCAGTCGCAAAACACCTAGCGGCGATAGCATTATGTAAATTCGTTGATATTTCCAAACAGCCGTAAAACTTCGTTCCAAACGTTCTTCCGAGAGAGTCTAAGGTATGCTCTCCACTCCAGAATTACGAAAATTGCCTCCCCCGCAACATCAACGCATAGCGTTATATGAAAAAAAGAAAAACCATCGTGGATCGCCGTCCAGTGTACGTGGCTTTGGCGCGCAGCAACGAGCGGAGAAGAAGAAAAAAAAACAACGGCGAGAGATAGCAGCAACGGCCCTAATAAACGTAAAACATTGTTGACAAATAGCTCACATCCGCTCGGCGCAATTGACTTTTGCTTTTCATTAGCGCGCCGTCGCGTCTTTGCGCGAGTGCCTCGTAAATAACGCTCTCGCGCGTACACGCGCGCCAGCCAAACGAGTTGCGCCGGTGGCGCGCAGGTATGCGACGCTTGATATTTATCGAGAGCGATCTCGTGGAAGCGAGCAGGTTGCAGCCGCGAGATCCGATCGAGAGGACGACTTGGAGCTTATCTGTCGTTAGCAAGGAAATTTCCGGTGAAAAATTCAAGGAGGAGGGTAGCCCCGGCGCACGCACGCGCTATGTTAATTTAAATATCGCCGGAACACTTTGTTCACGTCACTCGCGGCTATAAATACGCGCGCTCGCAGGATTATGCGTTTTTGCAATTTGAATAAGCCGTTTTTATTTCTTTCGCTCGCGACTCAAAACGACAATTAAAACGGGAATACCGCGCTCTTTAAATTCGCGCGCAGAGTGACTGAGTGAGAGAGAGAGAGAGAGAGAGAGAGAGAGAGAGAGAGAGAGAGAGAGAGAGAGAGAGAGAGCGCGAGAGCGGCAATAAAGACCGAATTAAAAACGAAACGCGCGCGCGGATGAAAATACGAAAGCGGCGAAGGAAGAAGAATGCCTCGACTGTTCATATTCTTGAGAGCACTCTTCAGAGTTTCCAAGTCAAGGCGTCGTTAACCGAGACCGGAATCTCTCCATGAGCGATATACGCGCACCACAATCGATCTCGTTGTTTACCAGTACATCATCTCCGGATGTCCGCGCTTAGTTGTCGTTTTATTTTTTTTATTTTTACGTTAGCGCTCGAGCTTTTCTTTTTCCTCGAGTGAGTACGCTGCTTTGTAGCGCCAGCAAGCCAAGCCGCATCCGCGAGTGTTGGACTTCTTGAACACGCCACGAGCTTCGAGCATCGGTGCTCGCGCGATGACTGGCAAATCAGAATACAAAAGAAAAGCGAATAATCCCTCTCCGACCGAGCGATCCGTCGGCTGCAGCAAGGCTTTTCTGCATTGTCATATAGACGCCGCCGCTGCTGCGGCCAGATATAGGCTGAACTCGCTCGCGGGTGTCTATTTGATAGGCTGCGCCGCCACCGACACCAACCGCCGCTGCAGACACCCGCGGGAATGTAATCGAGCTGCTGCTGCTGCTGCTGCCGCCGCTGCTGTACTGGCGCATTAATGAACGGCTCTCCTGTGAGAGAGGGGATCGATGATGCGTGTGCGTGTGCGTGTGCGATGCCCTCGTTCTCTACGCACGTACGTTCTGGCACCTATACCCTTCGACTAAATTGCAGTTTGCGCGATGATTTTTTCGTGGGTTTTCAGCTTTCTAACGGGCTTATGTTCTTTCAGACAATTTTCAGTTCAATTTGGACGCATGAAGCTAAAAATTTTGTTTGGACAAAAATTATTTAATAGGGTTTAAAGAAAACAACAGTTCATAGATTTTATGGATTGTGCCACTTTTATACTATCATATCCAATAGAAATCAAAATATTAGATGTATATTATAGTCAACACACGAATTCATTTAATGAATATGTGGAATCTAGCGCATCTAGCACATGGAAATGGAAATTCAAAAATAAGGTAAAATCTGTCAACTCGCACAATATCATTGGATATTTTGAGAACTATTTTCACGATTTGATTTCATAATTTTGAAGAAAAACCATCGCGGATCGCCGCCCAATGTACGTGGCTTTATGTGAATAAAGCTTTATTTGAATGTTAGATAGTCACAGAACTAACTATACTTGAGTATATCATTTGCGACGAAATAAATAGAAAACGTTATTTTAACATAAATTTATTATAGTAAGACGCCTGTTTACACTTCATTGTTATAGAAAAAAAAATGATTCAACTTTTAAAATTTAAAATTCTCTTAGCTAAACTAAATCAAAGTGATTATGTGATATTTGCTATTGTAATTAAATTGTATCATTTGATTCGATAAGAAAAATAAAGTAAAAAATGTTATGTATTGACGTATACTGAAGTTGCTGCTTAACATTAGTAAATAAATTAAGATCAATTCAATAATAATTCTGATTAAGAGAATATATTATATTTTTCTGTGTGCAACCTTGAGTTTTTTTTTATTATATTACGTTACTCATTCAGACGTTTTATATCTTTCAATTGTATATAGATTTAAGCATTCCTAAAATTTTATGAAATGCTTGGACAGGAAAATTGATAACTTAATATTCATTCTAACTGTAAGACAATTCTATACATTTGAAACTTTTCAAAGTAGAGATTTACAAATCGTGAAAAGCTCAAAAAAATATAAGAAGGATTGTGCTGACCATTGAAAAAATGGAATGTTGTTAGCTCTTTTGTATAAATATCAATGTTTATATGCATTGAGTTTGGCCTACTCTAGAATCATGGAAACTTACCAAATGTTGAATGTTTCTAGTTTCCCGTCGAAATTTATATTAATAATACAACAAAAACAAAAACACCAGAAAAGTAAAATACTCAAGCTGATTCTCATTACGCTACTGGAAATGAAACTAGTTATCGCGATAAAAGTATGAACTTATTGATTTGCCGATTGGACAACAAAGTGACTGGTAGTCAAAAAATAATGTATTGTATTTAAAAACTCAATACATAATCATATAGCGTAGGTATGTGGAGTGACAAGCGACACGATGGAAATGTTAAACGTTGATGCGAACCCTATCACAATGGGCAACGCTAATGAGCCACTGCTACCACATCAATGTAATTAATTTCAAAAGCAGTAAGCTTGTACATATAGCCGTTGAAAGGACTCGCCGTCTATGAAAGAAATTCAACAATCTACAGAAGTAATCCTTGCCTAATGACCTTCTATATTAGTCTCTTTAATCTGAAAAGGAAACTCATTGGGAACTTCAGCATTCCAAATTACAAAGAAAAACAACCGAGTATTCACTTTAACTTCTCAATCGTATCGTAACTGCCCGTCGATAAAACTCACTGAAGAAAATACATTAAAAGTCGGTTAATCCAGAGTTACGTAATGCCGAATCTGTTCTGCAGCGAACGAAATAATTGTAGAGGCAATCATTGGATTGATGCGATAATCGGCATTGATTTTCATTCGAAAATATACATGTCGAATTTCCAATACAGCGTGTAACATTGAACAGGTCGCCGAACGCGCGCGCGCGCGCGATATCGTATCCTAATGACGAAGAAGTGAAGCCAAGCGTCCAAGCGTGTACTCGACGTAAATGACTTGGTGCCAACACAATTTCCACACGACGTCCGAGTCCAGATTGTTCCTTAACATCCAATTATACAATCCATCCAACAATAACAAAAAAAAGGAGTTCTTCATCCCCACGTAGTTGGCAGGGGGTTTGTTTGTTCATTAATCTTATAGCACGAGAGCTGGATCCCCTCCTGTCTGATTGATGCCAGCTCTCTTGTTTTCCGGTTGAGCTTCAGTGTGGACATTGCTGATTAGGTTTCTGCGGACAGCCGATCCCCCTGCCGCGCGCATGTTTTCTAGTCAAATTTAAAAACCGCGCGACGCTCGTCGGTTGTTTGCCAAAAAGAGGCGGCCTCGTTCGCTTGTTTGCTTATCCTTTTAATGTCATCGGACATATCGTTTTTTTTTCTTTCGCGCTCTGCTAAGAAACGCAACCTGCAGATGATTCACAATTAAAACGGTAAGCTCGAGAAAGCGGAAGAAAATTAATGTACTTTGCCATCGCAACCCATTAAATTGTTATCGCAGTCGAGCTACGTACGCGTACTTTGTCCTCTGACTCGCGCAGAGTAGGTAACCGGAGAGTGAAAAATTCCCAAGGGAATCCATTAAAAAAAAAAAACAGAGAGAGTGAGAGTGTGGTATAGTCGCTCTCGCGCGTTGGGTATTAATCTTCAAGATTACCAGTGTCCAAGTTCACTGGTCTTTAGCGTAAAAGCAGGAGGAGATTTACAAGCTAACACTCAAACGACGAGGGAGATGCAAGACACGCATAAAGAATAGAGCTATGAGACTCACTTTTCGCCGACTGCATTTTTCATGGGGACGAAGGAAAGGAGAGTAGAATCTATCTCTCTGGTTCTTACCTGAAACGAAAGAAACAGAACGAGGGAAAAGGTTAATATGAAATGCGCAGTTTTAATAATCAATGATCTCGGCGCTAGCGGGAAAGATACACGCGTTGCCGACTATGCTTTATTTCATCGTGAAATTGTAGCGGATGGAGGGGCAAAGAGCGAAACAAGCAGTGGTGACGGTGTAACTCTGCCACGAGCTTTCTCTAAAATCAGAGCTTGCATTCGTTATGATACGCGCGCCGTGTGTCGCGCGTGTATTCTGCGCATTTTTTTCCGGCGATCTCGCTAGAGAAACAACAGGTTTTCTCTCGCCAGTTCGCAACAGTCACTTTGGCGCACCGCAAACTGCCTCATTAACAAATCACGCGAGGGAGAGGCTGGAGGGTGGGGGAGTAGTTGGTGGTGGAGAGCGAAGGCAGCCCTTGAAGAATCGATAAGAGGGTAGAAAGAAAAAGCAGGGTGCGCGAGGAAACTCGGTAGACAAAGAAAAGAGAAGGCGAAAGAAAATACACGGCGAGCGTGTGATACACTTTAACGGGCTTTTTCTTTCCTGCGCGAAACGACAATGCTGAGAGAGAGAGAGAGAGAGAGAGAGAGAGAGAGACGAGAGAGAGAGAGAGAGAGAGAGAAAGAGAGAGAGAGAGTTGGGAGTAATGCGAGAGGGAGTGCATTATGCTTGCGCGAGGCGACGCCGGATGAGTATTCCATGCAGTCGCCCAGCTCTTTCCTGTCTCTCTTTTCTCCTTTTCTTCGCTCTTCTTTTTTGTCGTTCTGCTACTACTACTAGCGTTGCTGGCCTTTTTCCTTCTTCGAAGGCTGCCGTGCGGTTAAGAACGTGCAGCTTTGGTCAAGTTCGTTACTGCGCGTGTTTTTTTGATGGGTCCGGGCTGTTTTCGGGGGTGGACCGACATGGGTACAGCATGGATAATGTTGTCACTGCAAAGAACGAAAGTGTTGGGTTTGACCGTCCTCGATCTACGATTTTCCAATGAAATCCGAAACACTTGGGAATCCGTTTGAGCAAGCAATAGTACTGCGCACTTCCGACGTCGCGTCTCGGTATAACGCAACTGACTGATTTCTTCCGATGACACAACCATCGGCTGATAAAATTGACTGTGATGTGGCATTGGCCGCGCCTCCTAAAACCAACCCAAAAAGAGGAAGAAAAGGAAAGTTTATTGGATTTTGCCTCGGCGCCGCGCGCGCAACAGGCCACGCTAAATTTCACTTACATCCCGCAGCGCGGCGGATTATCTCGCACCCAGAATGACTGTCGGGAACGAAAGGAAAAGGCACGCCTCGCCGTATAGCAATCGATATAATACGCACGAGCGCGCGAGAGAGAAAGAGTGCATATGCAGGCAGTAAAAGTTCGGGCGCGTAAAACACGTAGGCCGCGGCGGCGAAATTGCAAAAAGCAGCGCGAGGGAAGGTCTGCCCCGGGTCGGTGTTCGGTAGGCCAGGCCAGGC